>NC_056741.1:845046816-845054316 GCF_019279795.1 Protopterus annectens | reverse complement strand
CAGTCTCCTCACCAATCTGGATGGTGGGACCAATTCCTGCACCTGATGAAGCAAAAACAAATAGCAGGACAAGACAACAGAAAGGGTGGGGTTTAAAGAATAGTTTATTAATGACCCCCAACCCCCCCAAAAAAAAGTCACGTTTGCAGTGTTTCCATATTATCAAAAGTTATTATGAAATATTGCTTCGTTAAAGTCTCAGTATACAGGAACCTTTGTGTAAAATATTAAATGGATTTTATGCTTCTATCTTAATCCAGTGTTTGGATTTCAGCCATTAGGCCAAGTTCACAGGCAACTTGTCTTTCCCTCACAAGCTAGGACTGTTCACCAGCCTTAACACCCCCCCCCCCCCCCCACGCACATTAAGGGATCAGAGGAAAAAAATCTGGTCTGTAGGTCAATTTTCCAAATAAAGTCCCAGTCCAAGTAGTTTACCTTATTAGCTGAAAATAAACCAACACTGCCAAGTCTTATTTTTCTTTCAATTCTTGCGATTGTGCATTGCAATAAAATAGCTAGAGATCAGAGTACAGAGTCTGTACCACAACTAGAGTCCCCATCTAAAAATTTACTGATGGTAATCGAATTTTCAGCTGCCACTCTCAATCTGAACAGGATTGCTACTAAAAAGGAAAACCTATTTGGAAAAGGAAACTCCTGACTTTTTTTTGGGGGGGGGGGGGTCATCTAGCACTCAACTGTGAGGATACCACTTAAGTACAAAACTTCCTGTTATCAAGTAAAACAGTGGGTCCCACATATGTCCCCAGATGCACATTAAGACTGCAGAGATAACTGATACATGCAAATCACTTGCAATTACAGCCAAAGCAGCTTCCCTTAAGGGAAAAGTTTTTCATTCATACAATTTCAGTCCTGGAAACAAGGAGAAATTTTAGTGGGCCCATGACACTGCCAGGCATGACAGTGGCCTACCCAGGAAGTGCACAGTAGATTTCAAGAGCTAAAGCTTACCGCTTATGGTTATAGCGGTGCAAAAAAATTCCAAAGTTACCCCCAGTTTCTCTGTTTAGATAAATACTGCCCAGATCATACTGACTACAGCGTTTCAGCCCTTACCACCCTTTCAAGTTACATTACATCAAAGTTCTTACTGAACACAACTGTTAAATTAAGGCAACACATGGTCTGTATGATCAATTCCTGGATACTGAGATTTGTGGCTACAGACATTCAAAAACTGCATACGAGTCTAGTAGAAGCACAGGCAGCCTAATAAAAGCTCACGTCACTAAGCTAATCAAAAATGCCAGTAAACTAGCCAGAATAAGTTAACTTCCAAGCAGATCATAGCACTAGCCAGCAAGCACAAACACTACAAAGCAACACCTAGGGTACCCTTTTGCTCTCCCCTACTGTGTACAGGCACACAGCTTTAAGACATTTGAAAATATGGTATATTGGTTTACATTTCAGTTTGACTACAAAAAGTCAACCCTAATCTATAGTCATGTGGACGACAGACAGCACAAACTCTAGGAAAAATACCTTGCGAATTCTCACTCAGAGATAATGAAGAACTCCTAGGTTAAACTGTGGAAAAGAAAGCTCAAGCAAGACAGACTACCCAGCCAAGGGACAGCTTTCTCCCATAAAATATATGGAGATTTACACTTTGTAAGACATTTACAAATTTTACACTGGAGTACAGGACCATTGATTTGGTCAGTCACCTTTTAATAGTTAAAAATCAGAATACATTTAAATACCTGCCCTTTAACAGGAAGCCCACTTTTCTTCAGAAAGCTAGTTTTCAAAGAGAGATGTAAGAGGTGTAAATGGGCAAACTGCCAAGGACATAGCACATCTCAGTTCTTAAACTACTTCTGCAACTACTGACTACGTGAAGGCTGCACATGCTCATTGCTTTTAATAGCAAACAGAACATCCCTGTACTTGGTCATTAATAAAAGGTGGATGAAGCAGAGCTCAACACCCAGTGGCTTATGACCATTTCTACCACTTAATGCCAGATTGGGTTGGTCAGTGTACAAGCCCATAAAAGCCTTACTTGTTATTGGAGTGTACCTAGTACCATCAGGCTCCTATTGTAATGGTAGTTACAAACAGTGGTCAAAGCTTCTACACAGTTTTACAAGTTCACATGATAGCAAATACTGAAAACTCTGCCTGGTCCCAAATAGTTATAGCCACAGCAGAGTTAAAGGGGAAAACTGGCAGTCACAGGTTTCTACCTGGGCACTATTTGGGATGAGCCACTCCTGTGTTATGCAGCAGGACTTATCAAGCATAGCCAGCCAGAAGAAATTCTTAGACTAAATGCAAGACATTAGAAATGTATAGAAAACTAGTGTCCCTTAACCACCGGTTCCCACTTTTAACGAGATCTGGGTTGATGAAGGCAACAGTATTATACACATTACTGGAAAAGAGTAACCTATAAAAACAGGAGATACAAATGCAGCAAAGCCAAATCTTGCCAGATAGCTTCACATTTACAAATACAGCTTGCATCAGGTACTTTCTCTGAAGTCTCATTAGATAAAACAATGCCATGTCAGTTAACCTGCAAAGAAAGCTCTGCTGATGCAACTTGAAAGTAGCCATTTTGTTGGCTTGGATTAGCTCCAACTGAAGTTTTTATCAGAAGGATCTCTTGCATAAAACTGTTTACTAAATGCCTTCAAAGTGAAGGCCATCCCAAAAAAAGCTAAGATACACAGAAAAAAAAAGCCGTTTCAACAGCAAAGCAGAAACAAAAAATTAAGGAAAATGCAAAAAAGGGTACCCAAAGGTGATTCCACATTTCAAGTTGTCAGGGACCAATGTCCTCCAAAGTAAAGCAGCCACCTAAGAACTTCAGCCTACCATCCATTACAATTCACTGATGAGTCATGCTACATCACATCCACATTCCCAGGAGCAGATTAACTGCTAGACACATTGCAGGTAAAAAGGCCACCACAGTTTGGTTAAGCAATTACACATCACAAGAGGGACACCAGTTATGTCAGTCAAGGAATGAAATGTAACCAAATATCAACAGTTCTGGTGGTGATAGTATTCTGGACAACTGATTTAGGGAGTCAAGAAACTGGGGTGCGATTTAAAGGATATTCAACAACCTCCCAGTACCTTTTCCAATGCTACTCCTTTAAGATGGCTATTGTGAGATCCCAGTAGAAGAAACATTTCTCCTACCAAAACCATGAGACCACCCCTTCAATTCTGTATTACCGCAGAGCAACAGCTCCATACAAGGCAAGCATAACAGGGTTAACTTAATTCCCTAGAATTCTGTTGTACCTCAGCAGCAACATTCATTTGTACTCCTCCTTCAGGCTCCTTACCCACCATAGGTGATCTTTTTCAATTTTCCTATATTTTAGCAAGGATAACCAATTACACTCAACCTAAAGTCAGTCCTATGGTCATCAGGGTTCAACATGTTACAGTACTCCATATGCATGCCTTATCCACGACAAGGCAGCACTGGAAACTGTGCACAACTCTGACCTGCCTAACAAAATATAGCATACTGTGTGTACAACCGTTTTGTCCATTCAAAGCCATTTCTTGAATGTTTGTGTGTGGGGTGGGGGGCAACAATAGAACCAAAACAAAATTCCTAAAATATCACTTCATAAAAAGTAAAACTGGGTGCATGGTCAACTTTGGGAATAATTTGGTATACTATGACACATCTATGGTCCAGTTAACACTTAAGTGCAGTCTTGTGGGGGGGGGGGGGGGGTGGACAACAAATCCAAAGCACCTTCAATGCTTCCACCAACTGCAGATTATGGGGCCAGCAGAACAAATGCAACCATTGGCCTACTACCACTACTACGACACCACATGGAGCAAGGTTAGCACACAAGAAGCCAAATTATTAAAGAGGATAGTCATATTAAACTTAAACCCAGAGTATGAAGTAGAGTACAAAAAACAGATTTACATGCTGTACAGAAACCTGGGTGATCCAAGTGAGCCAGCCACCTTAAGCCTTCTATCATGGACTTGTCTGATGGAGCATAACTGAAAGGAATTATCTGCTTGCCAAGCTGCCAACTCACACTGAGCTAAACAGATCAATATACAGAATATACCTTAACTCTACAAAGGGCATGGGACTCTACTGGGGTTTTACTTGGCTGGGCAGTGAAGGCCAGTCGGCAGACTGCACGACCACAATCTGGAGTAGGTTAGAGGCATGTCTGGGAATATCCTGCAACTGTCGCACACCATAAGCTTGACTCCTGTACCAAGAGGTCCAACATGTACCTTGTATACCAGCCACACAATGGCCAACTGTAAGACCAAGAGGGCACAATTTTAAAACTTCCTAGCTCTACGATTTTAGGTTACTTAAGAAACCTAACCACACTGTGGTGACCAACACTGCATGGATTGTTCACATATTTTAGGTAAAGCCAAATTCGAGTCAGCAGAGCTCAATTTTCTAAAAAGGGACCACAATACAAAGCGAGATACAGCATCTTCTACAGCATCTTCTACACCACATCTGTAGAGTCCAGTTTTATTCACTGCTTTTGCTCTGAATGCCTCACAAACAGCCCATAATCCAGTGATGGCGAACATTTTGAGCTCAGCATGTCAAATTCAGAAACTTCTCATCTCGACTCTGCTGGCATGTCAACCCCCCTTCCCACGTGAAGTCCAATCATGTATGCTGCTACGTATTAAAAAAACAAAGAAAAATCAGTGAGACTTAAAATGGGGAAATTATGCGCACCGATAAATGGGCTTGAAATTAGTGCACCAAAAATTTACCCTACTTTTAATAGTAATTTTGATTTGAACATGTTGGAATATATATTATGGAACATGCTGCATTTGACTAACATGAATTGTTTTTGTAATAAGTGCAGGGCCAGATATTTCTTGTATTTGTGTTCAGTTTCTTTGGTAACTTAGGTGTTGAATGCTGGTGTGTCACCCAAAACATTGTGGTGTCTCACCTTTGACATGCATGTCATACGTTCACCATCACTGCCAGTCTATACTGAAAAGCAAATTCACTGAAGAGTAATCTACAAGCTAGACACAAGTGTAGCTGACAACCATGTATCCAGAAGGAACTACGTCTCAAGTACATATACATGCAACAGCAGCATTCTTTGCTCCTTTCCAAATTCTAAACCTTCCAATGTTGGACTCAGGATTAAACCACCATTAAGCCACCACAAGGATTTAAACAGTTTTTTTAAACTGAGCATATTACCCAGAGAACTTCAGCAATACTTCACATTTCTTGGCTTCACAGTTAGCTTTAAGCACAATTTAATCTTGCATTTTCAAGTGTAACCAACATTGAAACAAACTCTTTACTCTTTCTACTGAAAGCGGTAAGCTTGTGTAAAATATGGATTTGGCACAAAACCGATTAAAGTCAAGCAAACATACAATGCACAAACAGGGCCAGTTAACATTTATAACCTTTAACAGATATAATATCCTAAAAATGGAATGCATGTACTACTCAAAAACCCTTTTGAAAATTACCGGACTATCAAAATTCTTCTGTACAGCAGACCTATACACTTTCAATCTGGTACCAAACATCACCTAAAATCATTGCACCTCCAAACAAATCCCCTTCTGATGGGAACTCTGCAATTACATGTAAAGTGGTCCCTTTTAAATGCCCTATTCAATTGCTGTAATTCATATTAAGCTGTGAAAAACCCATGCAGAGAAAAATTAGAATGAAATTAATGTTGGCATTCCATATGCAACAGCAAGCTGCTTACCTAGCCCGTGACCTCCAATTGACACTGAGGTGAAAGGGCAAAGAGCAAGGAAAGGTAAAGTGAGATACAAAATGTGAGAAAAATATAAAATGTGCACAATGAAACTGACTGGAAAAATGATATGAAGTTACAAAAGTGTGCAGCCTGTGAAACAAGATGTGTATGTCAAAAAGCAGGTGATTAGAACTAAAGTGAAAATGATTCCACTGAAGAGTATGCTTTTTTCCACACACTTTACCTGTGACTGTGCATTTGCTTGCATCACCAGATGGCACAGCTCTGATTCGGTATGGGGAGTATGGAATTTCATCACCACCATATTTGATTAAAATGGTGTAGCGACCAGTTGTATCCGGCACATAAGATGCTGTGTAAGTACCATCATGATTATCGCGAATATTGACCTTCTTAGGTTTTCCCTCAGGATCCTGTTAAATAAGAGTAAAGTTTAGACCAAGTAACAGCTGTATCCTTGCCATAATGACTCATGCTAAGACATGTCAACACTGGTCTAAAGTGAAACAGTTGAACAGTTAAATGGGAGAAAATGGTGAACACCCATTTTTTTCACCTGCCATCTACTTTACAGCAACAAAAAGGAAACCATGCACTTTGGTGCTAAACATTCTAGTAAGTTTTGCAAATGAAGCAGCAGGCAGTCTACCCATATGCAAGCATTTCTATATTGCAATCCCAGTATGCAAGCAGTGCTTTTACCTCATCAGCAAATACTCAAACAATCTAGTATAAACTGGGAAGGAGTTTTCACAGCCTTGGCCGTAGGATGGAAAGGCTTTCCATCATGCTGCTAAAGTGCATACCATTACTAATCAGGCAGAGAAAATTGAGAAAAGAAAGGGAAAATGCTAAGTTTACACGTACACAGAGTTTGCTCTTTAGGCACAGTCACACTGGTACTGAGAGGAGTTTAATTACCACCTTTTAATATGCAGAACCTGCACTACTGCTGGAGTTGCACCACAATTGCCACTTTGCCCATTAACGGTATAAATCAAAGGTACAAGAAGTCCAATCCTAGGTTCCAAACCTGCTTACTGGGGTGGTAGAAACAGTAAGAAAGTAATGCAATTTACTCCTGGTTTGTGTATGCAGATCAGTGGAAATGCTAGGCAAAAACGAATGTCCAAAAATCCTGCAATTAATCAAAATGAGTGAAATCTCAATTTATAACATGAAAAGTAGATTACATGCAAAGAAATGTAAACATGTAGACAAAGATAAAGGCAAAGCTGGTCAGTTTGCCAGGTGGATTACGGCTGCAAGAGGGATATGCAACTGAAGGTCAAATAGCATCCCCTAAACTCAGCCTTGCAGGACACCCCCAAGAGATAGCACTTTCCTGATAATTTATCCATGCTGTTACTTCATATAAAGAGCTGGTTGCAAAGTTAAGTAGAAAGTGGAAAAATGGTTAGGCATCTTAAGATCCCAAACCATTTACCATAAAGTTTGCTTTGGTAACCAAACTAATGGCCTTGGAGATTTTAAAGTTAAATCTTCAAAAGAAATTAAACTGGCATATGGATTACTACCTACAAAACACAATCAGAATGACAAACTGTTTAGAGAAATGAGGACAATCTGCTCATTTATAATTTTTCCTTGGTAACTTGTGTTATACAATATGGGTGAGGAAAGACCAACATTCAGTGAAGGGTACAAAAAGCTATGTGGCCACAACTGTAAGACTAGAGTGATGTGAAACAGCAAGACTACTGAA